>NW_027279375.1:275000-315340 GCF_046629955.1 Centroberyx affinis
TGTTTGAAATTTTGTGCAAGATATAAGAGACAAAGAGAAAGCTGCTGCTCGCTCAGTCTTTCCTGACAACTAATTGCAGCTTATCTAAGTAGATTTGTGGCTGAGAGATAACATGCATGACTGCTTTTCAGCTTTAAGATGCAAAATATCAACACAGTTAATGGGCATGATTCTCTCTCGCAGATGTTTTGAAGAGTTTCAGAGCATATGAATCAGTGGGATTCGTTTCTTTAGGTAGGGGTTTGGTGTCTTGCTCAAGGACACTTTGGCAGGGAAGAGCACATTGGCTGTAGTGGGGATTAAACCCACAACCTTCTGGTTATATGATGCTCTCTCTAAACACTAGGGCTGAAAGAAAAAGACAAAGTTTACAAAGTTTTTGTAAAAAAAGGGATTTTGTAAAAAGAAAATGAGAGTGTGCAGGATTTACTGTGTTTGAGGATGATGAAAGGTTTTCCCCAGTATTTGCTTTACTTGATTCATGGACCAAAGATTACCCAGAGCTCTAAAACACCTTGATTAGAAATCCAGTTTGGACGCCCCTCTCTCTTAAGCAATTAATTGCAGCCTCTGAGATTTGGAAATTGCAGAAGTTCATATTGTGATTTAGATTACTGTAATTGTTCAGCTCTACTAAACACCAGGCTACCCTGCGTCCCCTGACCAAGTTAGCTAAGAAATGTGCCCATATGTAAGACAAATGGACAATGAAAGGTAAGTGATAAGATCTATCATGTGACAAACACGTCTGTCAGGTACACTTATTTAAACAGAGAAGTCTGTGCTGCCAGGCAGCTTCCACAAGGCTTCACTGAATAACCAGCGGAGTTTCCAGCTGTGACTAAAGAGGGTCAAGGACATGGCTGCGCAAAATTATAACCCCAATTCACCATTCGTAGCTCAGTGAGGTCCGCGGTCTGTCGGATATCTGCACGGTCTGCTTATTACTATTCAAACGAATGGAGTCACTGAATTCCCAGAAGTCCTAGTTGCACTTTGCTTCTCAACATTCACATAACACATTCGGAGTGACCTTTGGCCCCACCAGTGGCTAACTGAACAAACAGATGGGCTGCAGAGAGCATCTGGAGGGGCTCTCCAATGACCCCCAAATAGGAAATGTAATTACACTGCACCCACTGGCAGAATGATATCACACTTAGACACCTCCATCCCCCCCCATCCCCCATCCCCCACCCCCCACCCCTCACCACTAGTCTCCTTCCCCCCTCACCCCTTCTCCTCTGCCCCACAATACCCCCCAGCATTCGTGCAATTAGTTGCTGGTAGCCAAGGCCTGTTGTTCCAGGGACTGAGGAATGATTTCCTACAGTAACACAACTGAGATAATGTGCTGGTGGCTGATGAGTGACAGGAAGCCACCTGCCAGGCCGCAGCGCACACAGGAGCAGCACACAGGGTGCGGCGACAACAGGGGATGTGTCAATCAGAAGGTTCATAGAAAAGAGCATGGCACACAGCCTGCCAACACAGAGACGATTCTGCTGCTCCTGTTTCCTCACTCAAATTCAATAGCAGTGAGTGGTTTAACATTGTACAGCTGACAAAGACAAGCTCCAGAGGTCAATAGTCAGGCGCAAACAGAGGGCACAGTAGCTATAGTTACTCTCTAACAGCATCATACTTACCCACAGGTGATAAAATGGAAGAGGGTATTGTTAATGGTTGCTATGCAGCTCACAGGTCACTGCTTTGGATGCAGAAGGCATCCTCTCAGGTACCACAGTGTAAATCCTCATCAGTGAAGAATATATTTTTTTACTGTTATTCATGAAGTTGAACTGCTTCAAAAGCAACTAAACCCACCTTGGCTTATCATCTGATTGCGTCAATTTCCAACGTCAATCTCCCATGCCAAGCAGTCCGAATTTGTACATTCAAAACTGTTATTTCTGACTGTGGCGTCTAACCCTTGTTTGGTTTCTGCTGTGAGTCACTCTCTACTAAACATATTGAAAATGACCCAGTGTACCCCTGCGCAAGCTTATTAAGTGGCAGGCAGATAAACATGAAAAAAACAAAAAACAAAACGTCTCAAACGCTGTGTGACGAAAATCAGAGATTACAAATCGGCACAGCGGCAATAACATAATGCCATGTCTTCTCTGTGTTGATGAAACAGGGATCAAGACCAATCCCATTTGTTTTGAGTCACGCCTCAATGCTACTCTCATTATGCCCACGTCAGTCAGAGCGTCCTGCGGCTCCTACTGAGAGACGGGGGCAGAGGGGACAGGCTGCAGCCCCAGCTCCTGATCCCAAAAGCCCAAATTGTGAGGGACGAAGGCAGCCCAAGGTGCAGTTCCCTGGTCCTGGTCCTGACCCAGAACTGCAATCAACTCTCTGATTCAGATCCTGCCCTGCCCTTATCCCCCACCCACCATATTTCCCTCCCTACTATACCACTGTTGACCTCCTAATCCTCTCCCTCTCCTCTCATCACAGATATGGCTGTTGTCGTTGCCACAGAAGGGGTCAAAGGGCTTCAAACTCACGGCTGCTGGTTGGTTTCTGAGCACCCACACAGATGAAAAAAGAAAATATGGAAATGTGACAGTTACAAATGAACGAATGCACACTATGGGGACGGGGATATATCTGGTAATGCCTCGAGTACGGCCTAACTTGTTTGATTTACGATGATCTGTGCAGCGATGAGTGAGTGATTGAGTGGGATAATGACACCAGCAGACAACAGAGGATTTGTTGCCCATAACACTAAGCTGGCGAGAGGACGTCTTGCAGCGGCACACGCGTGTGTCGGGTTATGCGGAGCCCCCATGCTTCAGATACTGTGTGCATTGCAGTCCATCTTCAAATGACTGTGTACAGTATCATCAGGTGACAAATCACTCTGCCCATGTTCAATATTTGTGTTTTATCTGTTTATACAACACACAGACACACACACACAAAGAAGGAAGCAATGTGAAAATGATAGCTTGCTGAGCAAATGATATCATAAGGACAACGTGATTTTCAGAGCAAAATACAAATGTCTAGTTCTGAGTATGGAAAGCTGACCATATGTGACCAACAGGCCTATTTACCTGAACAGACTGAGCAGGCTCTGGGGGACAGGAAGCACGCTGCAGAAATAAAGAGTATGCAACGGTGGCAGTGGGGAAGGGTAGTTATAATTTACAAGGAAACTTTGTGCTAAACTGTTTTAGACAGACACAGGCAGTGTACATGTTTCTGTAGAGTCATTAACAAATCAAAATGCTGGGACTGTCAGAAACAGGGAGGGATACACACACACACACACACATACACACACACAAAATAAGGAAGACAGAGACCCATTGTTTGTGTCCAAAATGTAATTACAATCTGTGGTTTCCAACAAGGCAATTCATCATTTAAATTATTTCTTTCCCAATTAATTTTGCTGCTTGTACAAACATCAACAAACTGCTATGGCAGACAACTTTGAAAAGAACATGAAAATCCATTTTCATAAACCAACAGATCGCGTCATCGGGCAAACTGAATCACCTCCAGTGACATTCCTGTCCACAAGCGGAGAAACACCTTCAGCCCAAAGATCACTACGCCCTCTCGCCCAGTCCCAGCATGCTTTGTGGCATCCAACAAGATGTTCTGGCTAGGAGTGCATGTTGACAGTCCCCCAGACTGGCAATGTTTACCCACAAACACTCGCCGCACCAAAGGTCGCTGTGTGACGTTTAACCCAGAGACTGGAGGGCGTTAGGCTGATGGGGAGGGGTGGAGGGGGGCTGGGGACGAGGGGGGTGAGGGAGAGATTGGGGGGGGGGGGGGGGGGGGGGGGATGAGGGGGGCGGTGTTGACGGACATCCGCCGTAGGTTTTTATATAGTTTGATGTGGAAATGTTTGCCTTTGGATGGCTTTGGACGGATGCCCTTTACTGCCCTTTGATATTCCCGGCCCCTCTGAGTTTCCTATCAATTCAAAGGATCAACGTTGGCTGACCAGAGCACATTAGGTTGAGAGAGACAGAGAGAGAGGGAGAGAGAGAGAGAGAGAGAGAGAGAGAGAGAGAGAGAGAAGAAAGAGAGAGAGATGTCTGCTTGCTGTGTTAAGTCCACAGGGTGGCGGACTTGGAGGGAATCAGGGATGCAGCGTCTGCACCATGACCCTAATCTCTCTCCATTATGCACATTACCCTACATCACTTACAAAGCATGGAGGATTGGGGAATGTGTGTGTGTGTGTGTGTGGAGGGGGGTGGGGATGGTAAACACAGCCATGTGCTGCCTCTGTGTTGTTGTGGAGCCAGAGGAGGACCAAAGCTTTTATCCTGAGAGACCTCTCAATGTGGAGACCGCTGGCACTGAAGAATACAAGATATTTAAATTCATGTTTATTCTAGTGGGATTTCATAGTGGGAGACACTAGGAGTGCTGCGGGTATCCCCAAATACCCACAGGTACTCTAGGAGGCCAGGAATTGTACTGGAAAGTAAGAAAGGAAGTAGTATAAACACAAATGTGTCCTTGTGGCCTGTCCAGGGACTCATGTGGGTTCGAAAGTTAAAAAGCCTTTAATCGGAGAGGGCTTAGGCAGTCATTTAATCTAGTATTGAGTCTTAAAATCGTATTTTTCTTAGAACAAGTGGAAAAATCTGTCAATGGGGTGAGATAATCCCACTTGCTTCCAATCTCAAATCAAGTGACATTATGTTGATGTTACGGGAGCAGTCTGCCTTATTTCAAGATATTGTCACTAGAAAAAAATCTGGGGATCAAAAACAAGTGAATGTATCTCACCCTAATGACAGATTTTTTGCACTTGTTTCAAGAAGAATAAGATTTTGAGACTAAATACAAAACCAAAACGCTAGTTAAGGTGGACTTTTTTTTTGCAGTGTGCTCATTGTTTCAGCAGACTTCCAGCTGCATTACACTGTCACAGCACATATATGTAAAACCAGGGAAATGTCCAGTGACAGTATTTAGGTGTTAATGAGCCTTCGGGGCATGTAGCTGTTGTTTTTCTCACACAATGTACAATTTACATATAGACTCATGTCGGAGGTGTAGGGAGTGGGTGGGAGGTATAGTAGCTTCTCGCACAATAACACCCCCCCCCCCACACCTTCACATACACACACACACACACACACACACACACACACACACATACACACACACACTCTCTTCCTCCCTCCAGCATTCACACATACATTTACAAACACGTGTTTGCGCCAATGTAAACGACCTAACCAGGCAGACAGAGCTGTCCGTTAAAGCTGACCTTTCGGGTGTCAACTGTGAGGGAGGTTCGGGCGACATAGCTGCACAGCCAGTCTCCATGGTAACAACGCCCCGGCAGTTCAGTCGGTAGCGGTTTTGGGGTTGAAATGCCATCGCAAACAAGAGTGAAGAAGTTACTGTGGGCATAACAAGTTCGGAACGAATGGTAAAGTCATTACAACTCGTTAGTGAAGACGGCCTTGTGGGCGACAGTAATTGCTGTGGGAGGGTAAGAGAATGAAATGAGTATGTGTCATTAACCATTACCCGCACCCCCCACCCATCCCCCACCCCATCCCCACCCTACCCACCTCTGTCCCTGGAGACTCCCTCTAGTCCTGGGTAGATTGTATCTGCTGTTAAACACACATAAACACATCCTCTTCTGAACGCTCCTTCTGTTTCCCATACTCCCTTCAGAGCATTTGTCCCCCCCCCCCCCCTGCCTCCCCCACACACACATACACACACAAGATGAGAGCGTGTCATTCATGCACACACACACACACACACACAATTCATCAAAACATCCATCCAGAATATCACCAGCAGCACACCTGAGACTGCATGGCTTCCTATTTTCTATAGCTGCCTGCATTGTAAACTGACCTAGCCTGCATGAATGAACTGACTGACCTCAACGTCCCTAACAGGCCCAATGCTGAGAAAGGCAAAAAAATAGCTATAAGGTAAAGGCCAGGGTCAGCCTGCTGGCCAGGAACCAGCAAACAACAACAAATATAGCTGATCACTGTTTGACCATAAGGTGATTGAGCAATGAGGTCCGCCCCAAAAAGGAAGGAAGTGCAAAGAACGGCTCACATATGGCAGATTGATATCCTGTGGTTTCTTGGAAATGATGATAGGGATCGGAGCGCAATGAAGAGCACAAGAGATGGAGAGAGAAAAAAGGGGGGAGAGAGGGGGGCAGAAAGAGATGAGGAGGGGAGCGAGAGTGGTTGTGTAATTGTGTATTTGTGTGAAAGCCTGGGCTATATGGCCCAATGAAAAAATTTCCAATTTAGCAAGTCATTTAGTCTTAAAGTCTTATTCATTCTTTCTTAAAACAAGTGAAAAAGCCAATGGGGTGAGATAAGCCACTTGTTTATAATGCAATTGAACTGTCATTGTTAGTGTTATTATCCTGAAACCTGGCAGAATAAGGCGGATCAATCCACTAGCATGAAACAAATGACACTTGATTAAAAACAAGTTGATCTGCATTGGAAACAGCCGCAATTATCTCGCCCCAGTGGGAGTTTTTCATGTGCTTTGAGCAAAAATAGCATTCAAAGACTCAACGCTAGATTCAAAAACTTCTTAGGACAGTCTGTGATCATCAGTCAGGAGGGTGGATGGAGCCGGATGACAGGCCATCCTAGTTGGATGAAAGCCTCTGCATGTGTGAGCTGTGAAACAGGGACAGCCACTAAGGGAGCTGACACCAGACAGGTGAACGGAGAGAACAGGTTGTGTCTCTTTCCCCCTCTCTCTCTCTCTCTCTCTCTCTCTCTCTCTGCTCTCCTTTATGCAGCTCTCTCTTGGCTTCCCTCCCCACCTCTCCTCGAGCTCTCGGGAGGGATGAGCCATTGGCCTGGATCTACAGAACCACAGCACCAACCGATTCCTGCACTGGCCCACTTTCTCCTGCTCTAAATTAAGAGCCTCCGACGTCAGGGCCAAGAGGACAGATCAGAGATGTCCCACCAAAAAAAAGTATAGACACATACCCACTTACATCCATGATGACCCACACAGTTCACAGCACAACACAGGCCTCGTTTAGTCAGTGATAATCCAGTTTTGCGGCATCAGAGAGCAAAGAAGAAAGATCTGATAGTGACAAAACCCGAGACGACCTGGTCACTCACATGCTGGGAGTGTGGCAGGCAGCCAAAGACACATCACAGACCAAAAAAGTAATTATTAACTTTGGGAGTTGCATGACCGTCAGTATGTGTGGGGGGCTTTTCGCATCACCAGTGAGTTACAATAGAGCAAACTGGCTTCACTATAGCTAGATAATGACTTTCGTGTCAATGTCACGTTGTTAAACGGGTCAAGATAAGATGAAACAGCGAGGCACTAATCTCATGAGGAAACTGAGAAAGAGGGAAATGTCATCATAATTTCTCAACCGTGTGGCAGACAGACCCGACTAGAGACTTGTCAAAAATGAAACAAAGCAGATCAAAAGAACAGATGATGCATCCCAGAGTGAAGCTGGAACTACTTGGTCAACAATGATACGAGACTTTATAGCGATGATAAGCAATATTTTAAAACTCTGCCACTCTTAAATGACTGGGTGAAAGCTTTGGAGGGGGAAGTTGGTCAGTCAGAAATTCTGCCATGCAACACTTCTAAATAATAAGTAAAGACCAAAATGAGTTAGGGCTGAAAGTGAAAAGACAGTCCCGAGACACACATAATGGATGTCTCCTCGGGTCAAACCACTATCTATCTACCCAGCGCCTGCTCACCATCTCCACTTGCCGGGGGTCCAGGTTGGTGGGAGCGGAGGCCGGAACAGCAAACTGGATCTTCTTCCTCTCCTTGGGCTCGTCATCGACCTCGGTCGACACAGAGGGCTCCATGGCTGCGGATGCTGGGGGTCTGGCTCCCAGCGGAGGGGGGGGGGGGGTTCGCTGCCGAGGATCACCGGGTAGTCCCACTCCTGAAGGCTCTCTTCTCTCTTCTTCTTCTTCCTCACTCTCTATCTCTTCTTCACCCCCTTTCTCCCTCTTTTCCCTTTAAAAACAGACCAAACAGGTTCTCTCCTCCTCACCTCTTTTGCTCTCCTCTCCTCTTTCCCTCTCCAGCAACTGCTAATATTCTCCTTTACCTCCCCTGTTCTCTCTCTCTCTCTCTCCCTCTCTCTCTCTCTTTCTCTCTCTCTCTCTCTCTCAGTGCCTTTCTCACTTCTGTTTGACTGGCTCTATGGTGCGTGTTTATCTCTCTCTCTCTCTCTGTTTCTCTCCCTGTCTCTCTCTCTCTCTCTCTCTCTCTCTCTCTCTCTCTCTCTGTCTCTCTCTCTCTCACTCTCCTCCCTCTCTCTTTCCCTCCTTCACAACCTGTGCAGCAGGAGTGAATGAGGCACGTCCTTAGATCTGGCTGTGAGGGAGAGAAGGGGGAAGCGGGGTGGGGGGGGACAAAAGGGGGTGGAGACATCAGGAGAGAGGGGAGGAGAGAGAGCCAATAGGGGAGGGGAGGAAGAGGACAGAACAAGTGGGTGGGGGGTGGCTGTGTTTTTGTATCTATCTAAGCTGAGGTTGATTTGTAATCAGAAAAAAAAAATAATAATCTCATCCCATCAGCTGAGCCTCTTTTGGCCTCTATTTGTGAATGAGAGATTTGTGCTGAGAGAGGGAGGGAGGGAACAGAGAGTGCAAGGAGGGATAAACAAGAAGAGAGACGTGTAGAGAGCAATGTACATGGGGATCCAGCAGCTAAGCCTATGCTATTGACACGTACATCACTGGACTGATTAGGCTGTGTGCTACTGTACCTAATGATTTCCAGTCAAAACCCCATCATAGTCACATAGTGAAATGCTCGGGCTGTCCTTTTCCCCTCCATCCCAAAGCCGTTAATCAATAACTGAGAGGGAAAAAAAATTAAAATGTTTCTCACCCGCAAGCAGCATGACTAAAACTAATGAGATACTTAACATGATCCTCTTGGAATGAAAACAATAATAATAAAGGCCAAAAATGTCAGAACCTTGGTTTTATTGCCATGATGCAAATGCATCAGAATGGACTTCATGACGATCCTATGTCTTGACGTTTTCCCACTTCTCCTGTTTATCCCAAATGATAAACAGTGAAGGACGACCGAGACGGGAGACAAGCACAAGCATGTGTGTTTATGTGCGTGTGTGTATTTGCACAAGTGTGTGTGTGTGTGTGTGTGAAGAATTTGCACATGCATGTATCAAAGTGGAACTCTGCAGTTGGTTGCTTTGAAGGCTAATGGGAAGACCGATAAGATAAAAAATGAAATTAAAGCTGTCCTACTGCCAGATACTGGAGAATGTGCAGAGACAGAATGAGATAGAAGAGAGGAACTGGAGCGAATAGAACAAGTAGAACAACATTAAAATAGAAAAACAGAAGGATCAAACAGAGAGGAAAAACAGAAAAATAGAAAGGGAGAGGATGGTGGAAATATAGGGAGCAGGAGAAGGAGAAAGGAGGCAGATTGTGGATGGTGAAGTGAAAGGAGAGGAGAGGAGAGAGAAGGGCAGTTCCAGTGCTATTTTCAGGGCCTTGCTGTTATTTCACTCACATGGCAGGGGGATTTGGATCGTGGAGAGCAGTGGATTTGGCCCCGGGGCAGAGTGGGGCTTTGGCATGGGCTGGAATGAAGGAGATAGAGGTGGTGGTGTTGGAGGAGGAGGTGGAGGGCAGCTGGAGGGGTTTGGTGGGAGGAACAGAGGAGAAGGTCAAGGTGTCTGGCACTATGGGAGCACCGCTGCCGTCCACGGAGGCCAGAAACACATAAAACAGTCAACTGAGTGTTTATACCGCCGGTCAGAGCAGGCAGAGCTTTGCCAGCATGTTATTTATTCACTGTTTCTGTGTGGGGGCGGACAGATTTAGGTGGGAGGGGTGGAGTGGGGGGGCTTCAGCATTGGGTTTTAAAGGGTTCGTCTAGATGTCTGATTCCTATCCTTAAGAGCTAAAGCGCCGCCTCCGCATGCCTCTCCAGGGGGCTGGGAACTCCTTGCTGCTTCCCCTCGTCTATCTGAAGTCTGAAAGGTTTTGGCTTAGGTTTGCAGCAAGTTAGACAAAATACAGACTCTCTAGGTACTTGCTAAATGTTTATAGGCAAAGTAAACCTGTTTCAGTCACTCACTGCCACTTGATTTGGTCCCAGCGTGGTTACGTAACACGGTGTGTGTATTTGGCACGGATTGCGCAATATTTCATGAGGAATGTGCAATGTACTGTATTTAAGGGGCCAGCTCACTACAAGCCGCAGAATGCCAGTGCTTAATTAAACCACAGATTGAGTAATTATTATTGCTACATAATAAACTTTGTGCAGTTGTGTGGAAAGAGTTACTGAGCTTACCGAGTTACTGAGCTGAGAGAAGCTGGGTGGACGGACCAGGAAAAAACAACAAAGAACAGAGCAGTCAATGACAGACTAAGCAAGGAAGTGAAAGGGAAGTGAAAGGGAAGCAAACACAAACAGAAGCAAACAGGGAAATAAGTAGTGATGTGAGATTCCAATATAAACTGAGGCATTTTACCTTCTTTTTCCTGTGTTTGGGGGATAAAAAGTGAGAGAATAATTGCTGGTCTCTGGCAAAATAAAAATCTGTCTTTTAGCTGAGGTGTGTAGGTTCAGGGAACACAGTGACTGAGAAGAGACAAAAACTTAAAACAAAACACCATTTCAATGAACCCATTATTTTAAGTACACAGCATTATTATAAGTAAACTAGATAATACTGTGGCCAGAATATTAAATAAAATGCAGTGATTTAAGTACAAGTGGTCAAAAAAAGTCCACAGAAAGTGGCATGTTGGCACTACTTTATTTACTGTAAAGATATTACAAAAGACATTAGCACATGTTGAATATTGACACAGCGGGTGACTGTAACAACACTGGACTTTACCAATAGTTGACTGAGAACACAATGCTCCTTTTCAGAAACAGCCTGCTTCACACTGCATACTACACACTGGCTGCACTCAAAGAAAATCTGATTTTATTTATGTTTTTATTCAGATGAGATGTTCTGCTCTTGGGTAAATCCAACCATTCACTCATGGGACCTGCCCAGTGTAATCACAGTCCTCTATTACTCTACTCTACTCTACTCTACTCTCTACTCTCTACTCTACTCTACTCTACTCTACTCTACTCTACTCTACTCTACTCTATACTCTACTCTACTCTACTCTACTCTACTCTGCTCTACTCTACTTTCTACTCTCTACTCTACTCTACTCTATACTCTACTCTACTCTCTACTCTCCTCTCCTCTACTCTACTCTACTCTACTCTACTCTACTCTACTCTGTACTCTACTCTACTCTACTCTATACTCTATACTCTACTCTACTCTATACTCTACTCTATACTCTACTCTACTCTACTCTACTCTACTCTACTCCACTCTACTCTACTCTACTCTACTCTATACTCTACTCTACTCTACTCTACTCTGCTCTGCTCTGCTCTGCTCTACTGTGGTCTTCTGCAGCTCCACTGGAGCAGTTGGAGTTATGTTGGATTCAGATGTGAACTGGCACAATCTGTGTGGCATTAAGAGATATCAACAGGGTAATCACCATCACAAGCTCCTCTACGTCAAAGGAATACACAATAAAAAAAAAGTGAATCAAATGTCACACCACAACTAGGCGTATGACCATTCTTCTCCCCTGCCTGTGTGGATTACTAGAAAGACAAATGGCCAGTTAGGCGTTCAGATCAATGAACACAGAAGTGTCATAGCAGCCAGGCACTGCAAAATCCCCAGGCAGTCTGTCATATTAACGAAATTACTCCACATTGTTGACACACTGACAAGTAGAACAAATTGCTCTAATTGGGAACCAAATGGATATTCTGCTGTATATGAACTCATTTGCACACAAATGGCTTAACAAAGAAAATCACCTTGCTTATTTTTCATCAAACAAGAACTGTTGTTTGCCATTCTCTCCTTTTCTTTCCTCCAGATGCTGCTGCTGTTGCTTGTACCTCAGCTGATCCTGATAATCCAATGTCCTAATGTTGTGCCACTGTATTATTTCATCTATTAGAGGGTATGTTGTTATATAACTACTGCTAGTCTCTCTACAATGTGTTAGTGAGCTTGGATGCCCCTCTGGGTGTCTGTATTTGTGTACCTCTGCATAATTAAGCCTGGTGTGTCATCGTTCTATTTGGGATGCTGCTGGCTGCTACATACATATATATATATATATATATTGTTGGACACTGATGATGATCACTAAATCTAAATGTAGACCTGTTTGCATCTGTCTCTATTTTTATGACTCTTCACCTTGTTTATATTTTGTTTTGGGCGCATGTCATTAAATCACTGTGTTGGCAGAACCAGAGGAAAAACCTCCTGAAGATAGATCACACTTACAGCCTGAGCACACGTATCATAAAAAACCTCCGTAATAACTCCGGCTGCAAGGGGACACGCCGTACAAAATGTGTGACATGTGTACGGAAGCACACACACACACACACACACACACACACACACACACACACACAGGAGACTCTCCAGCCGACACTCCAGCTCCGATGACAGATTTGGAAAAGTGAGTAACTCTATCCACTCCTAAATGGGACATCTTGCTCCATGTGACAGTCGGTATAGCCGGGGTGGACAAAAGATCTCCCTGTTACGAAAGCCCCTCATAGGGTCCCCTCTGACCTCCTACAGGTGCAACCTGGCCCGGGACACCAAATCTATGTATTCTGCAAGAACTACGAATGGAGAAAAAGCAGAATAGAATGGCCAGGATCTATACTGGAAAAGCAGAAATCCACTCCCAAACCCCCTCTCTCCCCTTCTTCCACGCTTGCCTAATTCCCTATGCCTGCCAGGTGCTCTATCAATAATAAGCCGACACATGCACAAGGGATTTTAGGGACAAAAAATCACTGTAAAAGGTGAAATATTCCATTAATCAGGATCACAGAGAGGCTTTGTACCGTCATTGCAGGTGTCCTGGTAATTCTGTTTGGGGGCATGGAGAGGCAGTGCTTATCAGTCAGTGCCTTACTTGACCCCTCACTCACCCCCTATCCATCTGGTTATATCACATACTGTCACACACTAAACCAGGTACTGCTCACCTGAACAGCCATTCACCTGTGCTCATATGTTGGACAGATACACATTAGAAAGGTGAGTTTGTGTGTTTACTGTCCTGTGTTGGTCATGAAGGATGTGCATGCACCATCTGCTGTCCTGCCGCTGTAATTACAAGGTAGAGTGACAAAATAGAAGCCTCAGCTCATGTTAATGTGATATTTTATTGATTGTTTCTTCACTTTAACCCCCTCCAGCGAGGTCAGAGGTCAGTAGAGATTCCGCGTCTTGCTTCAGGACTCTGCAGCAGAGCGGATGTTCGACTTGAACCCGGGTCGTCCTGTTTGAAGGATGGTCTCTTTAGCTCCAACACACGCAAAGGAGATGCTCCCAAAATGCTGAGCTGTGAACCCTGCACATGGAAAACACCATCGAAGAACAAACAGACAGAGAAACGATAAGGCTGAGATGGGATTACCTCCTCGGCTGAGATGCGTATCGTTGTCGCTGCTACGTGAGACGACCTGGAACCAACATCCATCTGGAACGTGTTAGGACAGCAGTGACACACTGCATGATGGGATAATTCCTGAGAAATTAGAAAGAGAATAGCAAAGGGGAGGGGAAGGGAGGAGCGGAGGATAAAAGAAAAGGAATTGAAACAGAGAGGAGACAAGAATCTGGGATGGGGATCCGGAAAAAGAAATGAGATTCGTGTGACAATAGAGAAAAACAGAGGGTGGAGTAGCAAAAAAACACAATGCATGTAGGTGTAACAGCCATGTGGAAGGAAGAACAGCAAGGAAAGTAGGTTAGGCCAGTGGTTCCCAAACTGGGGTCTAGGGATCACTACGGGTCCTTGATAGGGTTATAGGGATGTCCCAAGCACTGTTACTTAATTCATTACAAAGCAGCTTATTTGGAGAATGTATTATGACTGTTCTGATTGGAGGTTTCACTCACTCCGTCTCCACATCTACAGTATAAGCAGACAATGATTGACTGGGACAAAACCTTTATTAAGTAGGGGTCTGTGGTCTAAAGTGTCTCTACTTTGGGGTCCTTTACATTGACAGTTTCCCTGGGTTTGGTGTATCAATCTAGAGCTTGCACGTTTGTGTAAGGACACTCTGATTTCATTGAGCACTAATACCAGAAAATTGATAATAATTATACAATCTTCAAAGAGCACTCTCATTGAAGATTGTTAGTAGTAGTAGTTAGTAGTGTAGTTTCTGTTTTGTACTAGAAGAACACCTTTGATTTTTACCAGGAAAAAAAACCCAAACCATTATGCTTGGCCATGTCTTCTTTTGCGCACATGAAATAATTCTTTTCAGCATTAAGTTTTTTAAGGCATTAATTTACAGTTCAAATTTTACATTCCATGTAGGTCTATGCAACTTTACTCGACTCAAAAGGAGGAGGTATTTGTGACAAAGCAAAAGTACAGACCGCTGACAGAGAAAGCATTGCAAGGCAGCTGGTTGAAAGGGAACAGATACACGTAGCAGTGGTGCATACGTTCCAGTAGATGGCAGTCTTTAGTTACATTTGGCTCTTGAAACGGCTCAACCTGTGCTGATTGGAGGAGCATCCCTGGGGGTTGAAATTGAAACTAAGGCCCTCATTTAGAATGAAAACAAATTTAAAACAAGTTACTGCTGGGGATATAGCTGAATAGATGGATAAAATAAACTGATCACGCTCAACAAGATGTACGCAGCATGTAAAGGCCAAAACCCCTCTGATAGGTGGTTGAGGCACAGGAAGTGGCGAGGCCGGAAGGGAGGAGGCACGGACTAGAGAGGAAGTTCCTGAAAAGGCACGGATGATTTTTTACCATGGATGAGACGAGGAAATGGAGAAAGAAGGGAGAACTGTGGGAAAAAATGAACCGACAGGCAGAAAAACAGAGATAAATGACGAGAGGGGTGTTTGTGTGAGTGACAATGTGTGTGTGGGTGTGTGTGTGTGGGTGGGGTGGAGCAGGGTGGGGTGTCGGAGGCGTAGCAGGTGGAAGACATGGTGGAGGCAGAGACAGAGGAGGACGTGGCAGTAGGGCAGTGATTTAATTAGCACCCTCTACCCCCTCCAGCCCCTCACTCATAGCATCAATAATGCATGGCCCCTTGTTTCCACTGCAATCATGCCTACTGCCACGTCCTCCTCTGCTCTGCCTCCATGCCCATGTTTCCACCTGCCATAATTAATCCTCTCTTACTATAATTAAAAGCCAAAAATCCCACAAGATGGTTCAGCTTGGCCGGGCACGGGTTGGGCTGGCACGGGAACTGATGAAAAACTCCAGAGCCGTACACACCCTGTGGACTGACAGATCGACAGACACACACACACACACACACAGAGAGAGAGAGAGAGAGAGACAGACAGACAGATAGACAGAGATGTTGACAGAGAGATCAATAGCCAAACCAACTCCAACACAGGCAGAGTGAATGAGGCATGAAGGCAAGCTGAAGTACACAGATAGATACTGGAGCAGAGATGTAAAGCAACACAATCCAATACACAGAGAATGTGACCAGACATGCGGACAAATTAAATGAATGGATCTGACAGCTTGACGGCGTGAACCGAAGAATTACACTTGTTTGTGAATGAGTGAGAGAGAGAGAGTGGGGGAAGAGCAAGCAAGCAAGCAGGAAACACAAATCTATACACACATGCACACACACACAGACACACACACACACATACTTACACAGGCATCCCGCTCCCAGATGAGGTTCGTATCCACTGCAGCCAAGCCAGAAGAGAGGGAGAGGTGGAGCTCTCTGATGCTGCAATTAGGACCACACTGTCTGGGCGAGCAAACAAGAATGAATATTTCAGTCCGGAGATCTCCATGGGCACCTATGGTGGGGGCCTGGCACACCTACAGGCACACACACACGCACACACATAATACACACACACACACAGCTTACCAGAGCTGCCAGATTTATTCACCTCCCAATCACAGATGCCACAATTATCACATCAGTATCACTGCATAAACGATGCCAACTGTTATGTTCATTGAACTATTGTACATGGTTTATAATATCAGCATAAATATGTATCAATAGGACCGGTTGTTGTGTGTGTGTGTGTGTAGCCAATGGTTTCTTCTTCGGTGAAATAGCTACACCGAGCATCCGAGCTTGGCCGCACGCCAAGGAACAACACAGTTGGTGGAGCAGAGGTCACATCTCATATGCAACCTAAATTTCCTCCCCCACTCTCTCCCTCCCTCTCTCTCTCTCTCTCTCTCTCTCTCTCTCTCTCTCTCTCTCTCTCAGACATACACACTCACCTCGGACTGTCACCTCTTCAGCTCTTTCGGGGTTTTAGATGTTTCCTCTGAAGCTCCAGTGCGCACATCCTCTCTGTCCCAGTCACACACAGGACGTACAGTAGGAGCACTCCCTCTGGTGTGGGTTCATTGTTGATGCTCCACATAGCCCTCCTCCTGCCCCGCCGTCCTCGGCCCCATCTCCACTTGATTTATCGCTCTAAAATACCACTGCACTAATTAGTCAAGTAATTAATTAATAGGCATTTGCATTTGTGCATATGCAATTAGGGGGCTGGAGAGAGGCGAGTGCAGATGGGGTCCGGGAGTCTGGTGGGGGGTGGGGGTGGGCCTGTGTGTGTGTGTGTGTGTGTGTGTGTGTGTGTGTGTGTGTGCGTGTGTGTGTCTGTGTGTATGCGCTTTATTTCATATTTTTTGATTTGTGCCAGTGGAACTTTGTAATTCTTCCAGGAAGACGAGTGAAGTGCA
This sequence comes from Centroberyx affinis, assembly GCF_046629955.1. NCBI lineage: Eukaryota > Metazoa > Chordata > Actinopteri > Beryciformes > Berycidae > Centroberyx > Centroberyx affinis. Next base: position 291,848 of record NW_027279375.1, read on the forward strand.
GGTCATCACCTCACATGATGACAAAGGTAAGGATGGTGTGGCTCGGTGACTTTGGAAGGCTTATTGGGTGTCATTTGGGTGTCATTTGACCGTAGAGGGAGAGAGTGATGGAGAATGCGACATCTTAAAGGGAAAGGGCTTCGATTTTGCATTCCGATTGCATATGTTTACCCTATGAAAAAGGACGGCAGGTGGCCCTTACTCGAGACTAATCCGGTACAAACAAGATGCAAAGTCATTCTAAACATCATAATTCCGAACAAGCTCTCCTCCGGCGCCTCCATCTCAGATCAAAGCCTCTGATTGGAGTCGCCTTGAGCCGTCGCTGGCTAAAGCCGTGCTGTTGACATTTAGCATTTATTTGGCAAGGTGACCTGAAGGTTGTGTGGGACTTGTTGAGAAGCATCAGCCCCCATGGCCACAGCCGTCCCATCCTCAGCCCCCCCGGTGCAGCTGAGGTAGGATAGGGCACAGATTTGGCTGGCGGTGGAGCTTGATGCCCCCTCCACCCCCCCTCCCAACCTCACCACAGTTTGGGGTAGTGCCAGGTTACCGTCCCCTCGTCCCATAAGGGATGAGACATATTAGTGAATGTGCAGCATCACGGCTCCCTAGCCACAGCTGCCACACTGCTGGTGACCCCAGGGATGACCCCCCCCCCCCCCCCCCCCCCCCCGAACACCCCACCCCTCCACAGCGGTGGACGCGGAGGAGATATAGGGGTGATCCAGGCCCAAGGACATGACGAGCCTCCATCAGCTATTTCTCAGCCTGCGGGTCCCTGTTTCCTCAGCCCGATGGGTCTCTTCTGTGTGCCAAGTTGGACTTGGTGGTCATCGAGCTCATTTCTCCCACATTAACTCCACTAATGTCGGCTAAATAGAGAGATCTCGGCGCTGGGATGGACGCAAAGCAGTGAGGCGGACATACTGGAGGAACCAGGACGCCGGTGGCAAGGAATTCATAGTCTTGCATCTACGCCGCTGATGTGCCAACACGCCTCCTCCTAAATCTTGGGCACCTCTGCCAGCTCCTATCACCAATCCCCTGTCATCTCAGCTAACCCCCCCCCCTCCTCCTCCTCCTCCATTTTTCATCCCGTCCCTGGTGGGGCTACACACCTGGGTCTCACTCCCTCTCTCTCTGCCTTCCTCCTGTATGTCTCTATGTCTCTCTCTCTCTCTCTCTCTCTCTCTCTCTCTCGACACTCGCCCCTGCAGGCGCCCCTCACTCAGCATCGCACAGTGGAAACACCAGCAGCGTGCCGGCAGCCTCGCTCGCTCAGACCCACCTACCAGTAAACATCTGATCTCCACTCTCACCACCACACAAGAGCCGGTCCACACACTCAAACAGAAGCCTATATAATATTGTATCTTTTGTCTGACTCTTTGGCGAGTGGGTCTGCTGTGCCCGTTGGAGTCAGAACAAATCACAATTGGTTTTGGTTGTCGTTCCTCTGAATACATTGCAGCATAATTTGATCCAATTAGGTAAATAAATAAACAATATGCCTTCTGTTCCACGGACTTAATGCACTTATAATGCATCCCCATCCCCCCACCTCTCTCATAACCAGGGATGTAGTGGAGGATAAACACACCTAAACTCGGTTTACCCACCTTTTATTTGTTCAATAGTTTACCTGCCAATTTAAGATGACATATGTTTTAAATTTGAAGTACATAACATAGTAAGTCATAACTCTTCTGATAAGTCCCATGAAGATAGGGTATTTTAAGGAGGGGGGCGTATAAATTAATGCTTAAGTATAGTTGGTTTTATAGTGGTGGGTGTTTAGTTTATCCACCTTTGTATTTAACTGCATTATGATCATGCATATATAACACTAAAGCACTTTATGGCTTAGAGACACTGGTCGACCCTGACGAGTAATCACTGTAATATTCCTATTGGGAGTTACAGTGTCTGTGGTACTCAGCAGTGAGATTCTACATTGACCTTATCTTAGCCTACTTTGTGGTATTTTTACCTCATATGGCATCACAATAATATTCCTACAGGGACTTGTATTGCTGTGATATTTGCACAGCATTCCTCTAAAACTGTATTATCCCATTACTGTAGGGAGTTCGTAAGGGGAACGAGAAAACGCGCAGGTTTGATAAGAAACAGCCTACATCCCTTGAAGCAGCAGCACAGGTCAACAATGATGAGTTTTGTTGTTCCACCATTTTATTTTCTCCCTCTCTTCTGTTTTTTCCTCCTTTTTTCTGGCTGTGTGAGCGCTAGCGCGGTGACAGATGGCAGAGCCCTCCTCCTCCTCCCCTCCTCCTCCTCCGCCTCCTCCTCCTCCTCCTCCACCTCCTCTCTCTCGCTCTCTCTCTCTTACTCTCTCTCTCTCTCTGTCTCTCTCTCTCTCTCTCCCCCCTCTCTTCCCCCGGGAGGGCAAATCTCTCCGAATGCGGGCGCATGTCAATCACCGGGCTCTCATGTGATGGCTCTTGCCGGTGACGTGCCAGCCATATGGGCGCTGGCATCACAGCCTTAGCTGGTATGTAACCCCGTCCCCGGTAGCTCACGGTTGCCACACACACACATACACACATACACACACATACACAGACACACACATACACGCACACACCGGCTCCGGTTATTCGAGCGCGCGCGGGGGGATAGAACAACCAACACCAACACCACCACCACCAGTGAAAGCCGCGCGCCGCACCTACAGTAACAGGAGCGTTCGTTCGCTCGTTCGCTCGCGGTCCCCGAAGATGGTCTGAAACTCACGCGCGTTTTTTCCCACCCCCTGTGAAGAGCTCGAGCCGAGGTAAGTTGGAACATAAACAATAACAAAAAAAAATCTAGTCATTTACTGCAGTATTTCTAAAGTGACCATCCGAAAATGGATTATATTGTATTAATAATGCGAAGGATATTCCTCAACGTTTTAATGCATGTTTTTTGTTGTTCCAATAGACTTTCTATAGCCTGTTGTTAATTTACACACATTCATAGTTGGAGAGGAGAAAGGCAACGTAACTGGCATGGACCCCATATGGAAATCTAACATATTGTCATATACAGTAGCCTACTATATGTGATTATATCTGCATATAGTGAGTGTGTTATACGTTTGTATATTCTGGATACATGGTGTGTATGTCGGCTACATCTGGTAGTGTTCACATGCAAAAACGGCCAATTCTTACACATTTAGGCTAATGAGCATACATGGCATTTCCATACATGCCCATTTATTAGATTTCCTTATGGGCTTGCACGAGCTCGTCTCTCTCTCTCTCTCTCTCTCTCTCTCTCTCTCTCTCTCTCTCTTACTCTCTCTGTCTCTCTCTCTCTCTCTCTCTGTATGCCCTTCAACTTTTAACACCCAAATCTGACTGGATTATAAAACCTAAGATCTAATATCACGCTTGAGTCAAAAGGCAATCGTCTCCAGTCCCGATTGCATTCATTCAGGACCATTAGCAGGGAGCAGTCCCGGGGATGGAGCAGCCTGACAACAGTGCACAGGCTGTAAATAGATCATATCGGACATTAATTTGATTTAGACATTCCTGCGTCTGGACCTTGAATCAAAGAAACACAGACAATGAACATGCAGGAGACAAGAATGTATAAGGAAGATTTCGCATTCAGCCCAATTGCCACAGCGAAGGATGTCCTCGAGCTTAATGGAAGATTTATTGATGATTTTGTCGATGATTTGCACGTTCAATCTCGGTGCAAATGAAAGGGTGGGACAACGCCATTGACTGTGACAGGCAATGTGCAGCATGATTTATCTCTGTTTGTCTAGTTTTGCCTTCAACAATTTATCTCGACACAACACAATCTATACCAGTTATTTCTTCCATCACACTGCAATGCAATTACAGGATTTTGCAAGATAGGATATTTGTGTTTCACGAGTTGTGTTTTTTATATTTAACGAGGGCTAAAAGGATACAAGCGATTCCCATCTGTAAGGGGTTCCCGCTGACTAAAAAAGTGCTTTGAAATCATGCACTCGTGCATACTGGATTATGTGTGAAATCTATTTCGTGTAAGGTGCACGGTCTGTTAATTAAACGTTGTTGTTTTTTTCCTTTTAATTGAGCAAGCCTCCTGAGCCTGAGATTTAAAAACTAGATTTTGCCCCTGGCACACCCCCCGAGATAATTAACCAACCATCACAGCCTACCTTACTGTGGGCTGCGAGTCTATCTGCTGCTCCACTATGACAGTAGATGCGAAGTGAAACATGTTGGAGGGGGGAAGCATTGGAGGCTTATTGAACCTGTCAAAGATCACCTCGTCTCTCTGTAGCCTTTTTTTCTGATGGGCCCCGGACTGCGTTTTCTAATCAGCTGGTAATCAATTTCTTTTCGTTTTTGGATTTATTAATTCGTATGTTTTGCTTATTTGTTTAGTATGAGGCATGGCTCGTTACAGCTATTGGCCTAATGTAGCCTAATTCTAGGTATTTCTGCAAATAAATCAAAGAAATAAGAAAATGTTAAAATTTAGAAAATAACAAGGATGTTTTAGTTTATTATTAGGCTATTATTATTATTATTATTAGGCTATTACTAACATTATTATTATTATTATTATTGTTATTATTCGCCTATTATTATAAAAAAAAAAAAAATCTAGAACCTGACTATTGAGGAAATTATAACTGAAATGAAACTAGTACGGTCCATGACAGCTGACAGCATAAATAAAAAAAAATAAAAAAATCAAAGAGAGAAGTTGACCTTTCGTCTTGGCTGCAGTGTTTGGGCCTGGACGCTGAAATTGCACTCCAAGCCTTTTTACGGCTTGAGTTAGGATATGTCTATAAGTAGCCTTAATTTAATAATCAGCATGACTTTAAACGGAGCTACAGCCTATCAATTAAATAAAATCCCTTTCGCCCGCTCTGTGGAGAGGTGTATAGTGTGGATGAATAGTGCTGGAATGCAGCCAGGAGTGTATATGGGCGTCAGGAGGAGTGAAAGTGGGGGCCCCCATGGGACCTGTAATGTGGCCCCTGCCGCTGGGACCCGCTGCGCGAGGACGCGACAGGGCACACGGATGACAGCAGGGAATTAAATGGGGATCCGTCTGGCTGTAGCCCAACGCAATGCTTTAGATAGAAAGGCTGATTATTTTTTTATTTCATTTTTTTTTCGCGCATAACAAATGTTCACTCTTTGTCCTTTAGGCAAAGAGTAAAGGGCCAAGTGTCTCTTATTCATTAGTCCATAACGAAAAGTCACTATAATATTCTTATAAAAATAAATAATAATTATCCTAAGGGACTTATAGTCTATCTTTAGTGTTCAATAGTGAATTTATAGTGACTTTATAGCAATTTATGGTATTTTGATCCCTTATTGTAGGCTATCACTATAATATTCCTATGTGGACTTATATTGGGACTGTTGTACTCAGCAGTGAGTTTACCTTGTTACTTTATGGTATTTTTTATCGTATCTCATGATATTCCTATAGGGCTTCCAGTTTTTGTGTGACATTTGAATAGCTTACATTTATAGTTCTTTTTCTTAAGGGGGTTGCATTGTTATTATGCAGCCTCGTGTAGGCTAAACGTGTTCGTGTGCTTGTGAGGCCTCAACCAATCTTTTTTTTTTCTCTTCTCCAGAGCCACAATGTTGACGAGGCTTTTCAGTGACCCCTCGCTACTTCCCGACGTGCAGAAATACTCCGGCTGGGCGGACGACAGCGAAAGCGAGGACTCCAAGCTCAAGGATGACGACCACGACGCCCAGAACGACATGGACGAGTCCGATCTGAGGGGAGACAGCCGGACGCACTCCGAGCACGCCGAGGAAGACGACGAGGACGACGAAGTGGAGGAGGAGGATGAAGGAGATGAGGACACAGAGGGGGACAGGCCCAAGAAAAGGGGCCCCAAGAAGCGCAAAATGACCCAGGCCCGAATCGAGCGCTCCAAGGTGCGGCGGCAGAAGGCCAACGCGCGAGAGAGGACCCGCATGCACGACCTGAACTCTGCGCTCGACAATCTGCGTAAAGTGGTGCCCTGCTACTCCAAAACGCAAAAACTCTCCAAAATCGAGACGCTGCGGTTGGCCAAAAACTATATCTGGGCCCTGTCGGAGATATTGCGCTCTGGGAAAAGGCCGGACCTTGTGTCCTACGTCCAGACGCTGTGCAAGGGACTGTCCCAGCCCACGACCAACCTGGTGGCGGGATGCCTGCAGCTGAATTCCCGCAACTTCATCACCGAGCAGCAGTGTCAGGACGGGGGCAGGTACCCGTCCAGCTCGTTCTCCATGCACTCCTACCCGTACCAGTGCGCGCGTCTCTCCAGCCCCCACTGCCAGCCGGGCACGAACTCGCACCTGCTGAGGACGCACGGCTACTGCTCGACGTACGACCCCCTGTACGGCGGGAGCGGGTCCCCGGAGTATAACAGCCCCGAGTACGAGGGGCCCCTCAGCCCGCCGCTGTGCATCAATGGCAACTTTTCGCTGAAGCACGAAGGCACCGCGTCCCCCGACAACGAGAAGGGGTACCACTACTCTATGCATTACTCCGGCCTGCCTGGCTCCAGACCCGCCGGGGCCCACAACCTGGTGTTTGGCTCCTCGGGGGCCCGGAGCGGCATTCACTCTGAAAACGTCCTGCCTTACCACGACATGCACTTACACCACGAACGGGCCCCCGTGTATGATGAACTGAACGCGTTTTTTCACAACTAAGATTAAAAAAAAAATTAAAAAAAACTATCGTGCGTCCCCTTGCAATCAACAATCTATCCACAGCACATTTCTTGACAAGCTATACCCGCCAGGACGGAGGCATTCTGGAGAGATGTGTCACTCGTTGTCATTAGTGCTTTTCGTTGAATTCATTCAGTAGCCTAATATTAACATTTTTTTGCTATAGCCAGGGGTGTACTGGAGGGTAAACCCACCTATATTCAGTTTAAACATCTTTTTAATTGCGCAGGAGAGTTTATTCAACTTTTTAGGCTGATAAATCTTTATGGGGTAAATTAATAGTACACAAGGGGTCTTTAAAGGGAGAAAAAAATACAAATGAATGCTTTTCTGAAAATATAATTGATTTTTTTCCCCATATTGGTGGTTGTTTGCCCTGTGATGAGGTTATAGATTACCCACCTTTTTATTCACCACTACGTCACTGGCTATAGCTGAACCTTGACATTGTCGGTGGGTTTCTAATACTATTTCTGAATTAGAAATAAAATAATGAACAAGCTAATACAAATCACATTTAATCGCCTATACATGTGACAATTTGAGAGATTGAGATTTTGAAACTGAAGCTAAAGACATGCAGAGGGAAATGCTGATATGAGAAAAATGTGCTAGTCGGGTTGTTTTAGAATAATCTGTTCTCCAGCAAATCAATCGTTTCGCATCTATGCAAAACCCAACCGAGACTACAAAGCGAGGCAACAAGGCCCGGAAAGACTGTCACTCTATGTCTCATCATCACTTTTGCTGCACACACGAGTGCGCGCACGCACACACACATGCGCACACACACGTTCACATTCACATTCACACACACACACACACACACACACACACACACACACACACACACACACACACACACACACACACTTTGAACGGACACCCAACGAAATTGACAATGACTGGGCTGGCCAAAATGTTTCAACATAAAAAAAAAGATCTAAATAAGAGAAAATAAGACGTTTCCCATTTCCTTCTTTATTCTTTCACGTTACTTATTCTTCTAGGCTAATTGAACCATTGCATTGTATTTTCTTTCAAAATCAATTTTGGTTTAATCTTTTCCAACTGATTTGCTTAATTTGCGACCTACTAAGTTCAATGAGTTTACTATTATTATTATTATTATTATTATTATTATTGCTGCACGTATTTATTGTGTTGTTTTTGTAATTAATGTTAATAGTCTATGGAAAAGAAGGGATCCCATGTGTTGCTGAGCATTTTTTCATAAAAATTCAAGTCTTTCAACTTTGTATTCAACCAACTGTGTGGTAAAATAAAATGACAATAAACCAGACTGTGTAACTTGATTATTTATACATATACATCCTTGGCATCATCAGCAACGTTACCATTCAACATGTAATCGTTAAATAGCGTTTGTCTTTACGCTTTTTCCTACACAATCTATGAAAGACGCCGATACATTTTTTTTTATATATCGAATTTACATAACTCATTCATTTGTATCAAGCTGCCATTATTTTAACTTAATGCTTTTAGAAAATATTTGGTCGTTTGCAGCGTGTCCCTATAGGCCTTAATAGAGGCCAGTGAATGGATTATTGGATTATAAGAGGCTGACCGGCCTGGTGCCACAACCTGCAGGAGTTCCCCAGGCTTCACACCCTCAGGCCCTTTATCTGGAAAACACGGGAAAGGAAGGAAAGTGCAGCAATGCCATCCTCTATAATGAAATATAGGCTACCTGTGCCAATGCGTCTTATTTGCTTGGCTGAACGCCCAACCAGCCTTTAAAAAAATATATGGAGAGATTATAAACTACAGACGTTAAGAAAGTAAACACGTTTGCTCTGGAAACTTGCAGGCAGTGCAAAATTACATTAGGCCTGCATTTCCGACTGTCTGGCACACTAGTACAGGTTAACTAATACTGAGACTACAGGTTAACTGATAACCTACCTGTCACTTCATTTAGGTTAATGCAACAGTATAATAGTGAAGGTTAATATTCATGTTTTCCACTTTTTGAGGAGAGAAAGTCGTTCAGCACCGCGGAGAGCTCCCGGTGTTTCTGCCTGTACGGAGACGCTTTTGGCCCAGCCGGTGTGCGCGTGCTGTCTGTGCTGCTGCTGTAATGGTTTCAGCATTAATTGGAGTTTTTGGTAACAATCCAGCAAACCCCAACATGCACCAGGCTGCCTCCAAAACACTATAGGCGACCTGCAGAATGATGCAACGCCCAAAAGGCTTTTCATTCATGTCAACACGCTTTACAAGTTGGCGGAAAAACATGAGGAGTTGTTTAATTTAGTCTAATTGATACGTCATTCAAAATGTATTCACATATATCCCCAAACACACACACACACACACACACACACACACACACACACACACACACACACACACACACACACGCTGACACACGCGCCGGCCTGGGTTTCACACCAAGTCTCACATCAGGTGGAAAAGCACAAGAAGAGGACAGAGCCGATGCGTGACAACAACAAAAAATGACATAGAAGAAGAAAGAAAATATCAAAATGATAGAAAATGATAAACACAACGCTGTGTTTTGCCACCACACATGTACCATGCCTACTTCTTTGATGGCTTACAGATTCCTGTGGTCAAAAAAAGAATAAAAGAATAAAATTAAGTTAAATTAAAGTGCGTTAAAACGCAATGCAACAGCAGATTTTCCTATTGTATTCTCTATGAGACAAATACGGTTCCGCTGAAGGTTGTAAACCGCAAATATTCGTTTCGTTACGAATTAAATTTTCTTTATCTTTACTCTCCATACTTTGATAATCCATTAAACATCAGAAATAAATTATGAAGTCACCCTGCCACTCCCATTTTATCTCTTGTAACTTTAAACACACACTTCACATGAGAGCAATGCATTTTTAAATGCAGGCCTATTTTTGACACCACTCTGTATTTTAAATGACTTTGGTCTTATCACGAGCTATTTAAACGAAATAAATCTTTGTGTTTAAAATACACATATATACACATATGTATTATAAGTGTGTGTATATATATATATATATGTATATATGTAAACCTTACACACACACACACACACACACACACAAACGTACATAATTTAAGGAAATGGAGGGATATAGAGATTCCACATGTAGCCTATTTGTTTATTTGAATCCCTGCTTTAATTTCAAAACGCATCATAAAATAACTGATGCTCACACAGTCACACACACACACACACACACACACACACAGTGCAAGGGGCAGCCGTTGCCACCCCGGCTGGGTTTGGAGCGCTGCCCCGGGACCCATATGTTCCCCAAATGTCCTGGGTGCTCTCTGCTGTAAGGACACACAGAGGCTCTGGGTGGTGAATGGCGGTGACCAGTATCAACACCAGCAACACGGACAACGACCGAGACCATCGTTCAGTTTACTGGAAATTTAGACGCACCCTGGGTGTGGATAATGAGTCGTGATTCGCCACACCTCGGCCTGAATCGGTCCAACTTTGATCTTGTAGTTTTGATCATTATAATGGAGAGCAATTATCAAACAGAAATGCAGGAAATATATTTTGGAACAATATCTAATAACGAAAATAAACATCAGGGGGCTTTCAGGACCAGAGTTCCCTCTGGTGACCTATACGTCTGGCAGTTTATTGCATTGTCCAAATAACAGGCTGAAAATATTTTGTCAGTCATCAGTTCAATTCGTCCCCGGGAATTTTCTCTCTATATGCGGGTTTGGACGTTTTAGTGGTAAATTAGATTTAGATATTAGATGCAGGGACTTTGCCATAGCTTAGGGTTTAGTAAACACATACACACACACTGATTTAGCAGAAGTCAAAATGTTTCAATCGATACAATTATCAATATAATTACAGTTCAATAGGGCCTACAAGACAAAGCAAATTTAAATTTAACGAACATGGATCAGTAGCCTACAATTTTTGTTCAGACTTAATGTCAGTGTAGGAATAATGTTTTAAACCCGTAGCTCACATTGCGCAGGCCTATAGCCCGTCCTGTTGGTTACTGACAGACGAAAGAAAGATGTTAGTAATAGCTTATCTTTATCTCTCACAATGATATAATTAACTTCTTAAAGGCCTAACAACTAAATCTACTCATACATTTGCATTAAAACGAAAGTAAAAAAAAAAAAAAATCGACAGAGGCACAAACAGGTATATTTTCTAAAGCCTATAGTAGCCTAAGTTTTCTCATACTGTTGTAAAATTTCTACACATTTTTCTGGACACTTTTGACCAAAGTACCACACAGTACCAAAAATGCTTCTTTAGGTTTGCATCATGGCGGGACCTTTTTGGTGCTATAAAGAGCGCTTGAAATGCTTCTAACTCAGCAGCAGTAGCCATTAAAACACCATTTTGAGGAACCACACTGGGTTTTATTCTGATTTAGGCCCCTTTTTGTATTACTTTTATTTTATTCTAACAGATCATAGGGTCCTTTAACTCATTGCGGTTCTGTAGCCTATAGAACCACTGCCCTATATTACATAGGAGGCCTACATGTGCCATTTATAGACGCTTTTACCCACGAGTGTTTTCAGCATGTGCGGCCCTGTAGTGGGAATCAAACCACTAACCCTGCCACTGTTAGTGCCTTGCTCAACTAAGAGACCCACAGCACCTGAAACCAACCGGTGAACTCTTGAAGAAACCCTCCTTATCTCGGCCGACCCTCCTTTTGTGTTAGACTTTTTCAAAACAGATAGGCCTATATATATATTTTGGCCTCATCAGCAAAGACGGAAAATAAAAGTTGCATGCGTTTCTGGAAGAGTCAGTCCAAGTGAAGCCAGACAGCAGTGGGAGAGGGCATCTATCAAAATAACCCCCCACCACCTCCTCCTCCTCCTCCACCACCACCTCCACAGTCCGGAGAGAGGGAGGCTGGCAGGCTGGCGGAGGAGAGCCGTGCCAAGTCCCTTAATGTTCCCCAGCAGCAGCACCAGGAGCCCCGGAGAGGACAACCCAGAGTGCGCGCCAGTGTGCCAGTTCACCGGGCCAAAGTGGCACTGCTGGGAGGAGTCGATGTTTCTTTCCTAATTTTTGCAGCATCTGTTCATTATCCAGCACGTTTAAAAACGAGAGCGCTCATCCCGAGTAACCCTTTGCCACACACACACACACACACACACACACACAGATACACACACCAGTAAGGCATTTTCGTGATGTGTAGAAGGCCTATGAATATGCATATTTTTGTTATGTTATGTTGTACAGGAGCTCGTGCGTTAGAAGACGCGGGTGTGGTGCATCCTTACAATTAAACTCTGGTTGGGTAATAATCCTTCTTTGGGATGCGATAACCTTGCAACAAATCAGACTAATCTCACCCCCCCACCCCATCTTCTCTCTCTCTCTCTCTCTCTCTCTCTCACACACACACACACACACACAGTTTTCAGTTTCAATCTCAAGTTTATTTGCCATTTACATAATACAGTTTTAAAGTAAAGATGCCAGAATATTGATTTTGGTCTCATTAAAATTCTGTTGCAAAAAAGTTGACTTTGAAATGTTTTTTGGGAAAAATAATTACAACTTTGGTTTAATAATTAGGACTGGTTTGTTGGTTTGTTAGACAACAGCCTGCATGTTTGATAGCCTGTTTTCTCTCTTTGAAGCCAAGTAAAGACACAGAGGTTTACAAGGCTTTTCTTCTATTACAGCAGCTTCCTCTCAGTCAGAAATAGTGATGACAAGGGGAGTGTGTGTGTGTGTGTGTGTGTGTGTGTGTGTGTGTGCGTGCGCCTGTGTGTGTGTGTGTGCATGTGTGTGTGTGATGGGAAAGGTTGTGACAAGGTTAACACATCAAAAAAGAGAATATCATACCATTCAGTTAACCAAAATAATTTAATTGTAAGGATGCACACCTATCTTTCATTAATATCAACACATGACAACACAAAACAATAACATAAATACACACACACACGTACATATAGACACAGGATACACAAAATGTGTTGATAGTTGTTGACTTTGCATCAGAGATGATAATGAATGTGAAGGAATGTGCAGGTTTTTGTAAATTAAATCAAACCAACAGTTCTCAAATCACCAGATCAACGCCTGAAGTTCACACATGAATGAGATGAAGAGATGCTTTGCCAGTCATTTCATATATTCCCTCTGGCTTTACCAAATTATTAAATTTTTTAAAAATTTTTAAACCTCTTACTTTTATTTGCTGTCATTCTGAACTAGCCTTACTTTAAAAAAAACTTCCAGTGACACTATGTGCTGCACTCAAGATAAAAAGTGAGTGAATGAATCTCGCTGTTTAAATTATCATGTTCATGCCCACTCTTTTTCTCACTCAACTTGGTAGGGAAAAAAAATCAAGAGTGTTTGTCCGACATAACAGTCAATAGTGCGATTATCAAAATGTCACAAGTACTATGGTGTGAATTCCAATTAACCGTCTAGCTAAAATAATTACAGAGTGTTTTGCAAAAAAACAAATATCAGACAATAATATGGCTATAAAATATGTAGGGAATAAAGGCATTCAGTATTCAAGGCAGAGGGGGAAAGATAATCTGGTCAAGTGATTATGAGCATTTGCAATCTGTCACTGATTAAAAAACAAACTATGAAGCAATGCAATTTGAAATGAAATGATGGACACACAGTTTTGCTAAAAAAAAAAAAAGACACAAGACAGACAGACATACACGCAACCCTGCCCCCCCCCCCCACACACACACACACACACACACACACACTCACACACCACACTTGAATAATTTATTTATGTCCACACAAATTTGCAAGAATCAAGGACATAAAAACACACTTACACACACACACTTTCTGAGGGAGCAAACATGGTACAATGATGTGAACTTCACTGGAACCTGTACTTGCATGCACACACACGTACAGGCCCACACACACACACACACACACACACACACACACACATATGCAGGCCCAGAAAACTACAACATTGTGCATGCATACGGTGGAGGAACAATCGTGCAGACAGAACCCAGTTCGGCCAGCCCCGGCGCCGCAGCCTCGACGCCAGACCGTGTGCCAGTGCCCCCCCATGCCAGACGAGGGAGCGGGGCCGTCACTGGCAGCCCAGTCAGAGGAAATTCCACAACATCTGTTTGTTATCACACAATGGGGCGCGGGCGAAGCTCGGGCAGTGGGGCAGAAGACGAGGCAGGAGCTAAACTGAGAGTACGCTATACCGCTGGAGGTCCTGCCAAGGGAGGAACGAGGGCCTCGGGACGGGGGGGGGGGGTGGCAGGAGGTTGGGGGTAGGGGGCAGGAGAGGAACCGGGGGCGTGTAGGTGGGGGGGGGGTGGGGGGGTGGAAATACAAGATACAAGAGGTGGAGATTCGGGGCGAGCGCCAGGTAGGTTTCAGGCCTTTGGCGGGTGGCCAGATAGGTTTTTTTGCGGGGGTTTTGGGCGGTGCCAGATGTTGACGTACAAGGGGGGAGTTCATGCTTAGAGAGAGTTGTGGAATAAGCAGAAAGTGAAGGAGATGGCAGGGCAGCAGTCAGAGGGGGGGGGCGGGTCTGTCTGTCTCGGCGGAAACTTCCGGGCCTTTTCTGACAGCTCTCCGTCTTCTTCAAGGAGGCCCAGTTGCGGCACGCTCCGGAGGGTCCGGCAGGGGCGTGGCTGGCCCGTGTTTAGGAGGTTAAGTAGGAGTGTGCATGGGGACGCAACTGGATCAGGGGGGGAGGTGTGGGTCGTTGCTGGTCTGCACAGATGGCGCGCGTGTGTGTGTGTGTTTGTGTGTGTCTGAGTGTGTGTTATGATAGGGTTGGATGATGCCCTGGTCACATGGGCAGCAGTAATTGGCCTCCATATTGACCAGTTTGCAGCGCTGGGGGGCGGGCAGTCTCCCAGCTGGACCTGTCAGATGGCATCGCATCCACCTCACTGATCACCCCCCGGACGACCTCCGCACCTCTCCCCTTCTCCTTTCATCTCCTCCGTCTCCTTCATCCCCGCTCCCTTTCTCTCTCTCCGTCACCTTTAATCTCCTGTAGCCCGCCTCTTCTGCCTCGGCGGGCGGGCGGACGAGCCGCTCTGTCTTTCACCGCGGCGGTCGACTTTCCGTGGCTCTCCCAAACTTAAACAGGGACCTCGCTCTGCAAAAAAAGGCCATCTCAGCGAGTCATTTAGTTTAGCATTGAGTCTGACTCGTTTTCCTTAATACAAGTGAAGAAAATCTACCAGTGGGGCAAGATGATTTCCCTTGTTTCCAGTGCAGTTTCACCTGTCTTTGAGAATTTTCCTGAAATGACATCTTGACAAAATACCACTCTATCACTCCACAACTATCAAGATGATGTTGCTTGATTCAAGGAAATTCCTTCCTTCTGAAACAATAAATACAGGACAGGACAATTAATAAAAGTCTAGCCAGAAAACAAGAGAGCAAAGTGACATTAGTTGTCGGGTATTGTGTTGATCTGGTGTGTGTGTGTGTGTGTGTGTGTGCGCGTGCCTGCCTGTGTCCCACATTGTCAGACTAGGAAGATGTCTATAAGGTGGATGGGAGATAGAGTAATAATAAGTAAGTGATTCAAGGAAATTCCTGAAGCAAGTGGATTTGCACTGGAAACAAGTGAATTATATCACACCATTGGCAGATCTTAAGACTCAATATAAGACTAAACTTGCTAACTTGCAGTGCGAGTACAAAAACAAAACAGACCTATGTGTGTCTGACTGACTTTTCGCATGGTATCACCCTCCCACCCAGAGCAGTAATGGTGTGTGTTTTGCTGTGAGAGGCCCGACTGTGAGGAGTTAGCGCTATAGAAAGGATTTCATCCCAGACTTGGCAGGGGAGGGTCTCTGGGTACGTAGAGAACAATCGTCTCTCCTTCGGTCCTGTCAGCCAGCAAACACAGAGAGCTGGCACACAGTCAGTGGGAAAAGAGCGGGAGTGACAAGGGGGATGGACGCACACACACACACACAGAGACACACACACACACACACACACATACACAGACACAGACACACTCACACCCAACCCTTTCCCGCAGTACCAAAATGGGTTCTGATGATGCCGCCGGGGATTGTGGGATGGCAGGCTGGCTCTGGGAAGTGGATGGGAGGACCTCATGAAAATAGTCTGTAAAATGACCGCAGTGTTACCCTGCTGACTGACAGACAGACAAACAGACAGACAGACAGACAGACAGGAAGGGAGGGAGGAAGAAGAGAAAGAGAGAGAAGCTAAAGAGAGAAAAGAGGGAGATGCGGAAAGAGAGAAAGAGATTGGCAGAGCAACACAATGTCCGCCTGTCCGTCCCTGTGCCAGGCAAAGCTCACATGGGAATACGTGTGTGAGAGTGTATGAGTTTGGTGTGTGTGTGCATATGCTCTCTACACACTCATGTCAGCACACGTTTCAGAGAGCTTGTGCTCATGTGGACGAGTGTTTTACTCTCTGCGTAGGTCCTTCGGAGAAGTGCGTGCCTGTGTGTGTGCGTGTGTGTGTGTGTGTGTGTGTGTGTGTGTGTTTGTGAATATATGTGATCGCGGCCGTCTATCCGCATGCCGTGTATGCATGCATGTGCGCCTTTATGCGTGAGCAGCAAGGGGAAGGGGAGCGGTGGTGGGAGAGGAGGGTGAAAGGGGGGCGGGGGGGGGGCTGCGGGAGGGGGCGAGTGCACGTTTAAATTCTGTGACATCTGTTCATTACAACTAGAGTGTGTTTATTTTTATACAGCCAGCCACAAGCAGAGAAGCTCGACTGGCACCGCTGGTTAATGTACCAGCCTGCTTCGACGGCAGAGCGAATGAAATATTAACCGGCAGACAGAAAGAATGAGGAGGGGAGCGAGGACGAAGGGAGAGAAAGAGGGAAATGATAAGATAATATGTGACAAAAATGCACGCGCACAGAGCCTCCGCTCACGCACACAAAGTCCCCATTCTGATCTAATTAGGGGAGAAACACAATCAACGCCTGCCGTGGAAAGGCCTAGATAGCTGCACTCGTGTGCTACGTGTTGCAGTGGAGAATGAAGAGGAAACGAATGTGAAAATGGCTCAAGTCCAAAGTAGGTGATGGTTTACTGGGACAAAACAAAATACTCGCCCTGTTTCTCTCTTTTTCTCTCACATTTGCCGAAAATGCGAGCATCCCACTGTAGAAGTACAATGTACAGAGTAAATTCCAAGAAATTAAATATTTGCAAATTCCTTTCCAGTCCATAGGGAACCAAGGGAGAGCTACAGAAGTCACTGTAGAGCAACAGATATCACACTGGATCAGTCTCCATCTACATGACTGGGTGTCTGGGCGGGGGTCAAGCTGCGGAGTGGGGGCCAGTAGAGAGGCCCGGCGTGTCCGATGCTGAGGGCAGACATGCATCAGTTGAGCTAAGTTCATCATGGATTCAGCAAAGGCGCAGTGTGTGACCATGAGAGTCTGGTAGGTGAATCAGAGCATCCCCCCCCCCCCCCTCTCCACCCTAACCAGACCCTCGCATCAACAAGCCCCCTGCACCGGCCCCTCCAACCCCCACCACCCCCGAAACCAACCACTGCCTGACCCCACTTCCCATACTCCCCTGGGACGGCCTGCTCTGGAATGCCACTCATGGGGAAGAATCTCGCTGCAGGCGCTCAATATGTCACATGTGTCTCAGAGAGAGAGAGAGAGAGAGAGAGAAAGAGAGAGAGAGAGATGAGAGGTATGACAGGTACGGCCTAGTGCTTTACAAGGCGGTGACAGGTTGTTTGTGTGTATGTCTTTTTGAGTGTGTGTGTGTGTGTGTGTGTGTGTGTGTGCACGGTGTGTGACCCTCTCTAGACAGCTAACCAGATTAAAGGTTTAAAGGGTTCAGATTAACAGGCTCAGGACACAGCGCCCGCTCTGAGCAAGAGGGAATTAGAATGGCATTAGCATCTCCTCTCCACCAGTGCATTAGCCATTCATTACCCTGTCGATACACAGCCACTACCAGGTTGTTCCTCATTCAACCCTGTGTTATCGCATTCAATGTAATTGTAATTCATTGTAATTGTAATTAACCTTGGGATGCTATGTTATTCGTAGATCGTTAGCAGGAGAATGATTTAACTATTGCGCATCATCGGTCAGTCGTTAGTAATCCTCCAGAAACCCTTTCTCTCCAAAAACATTTTCAGGAATTGAGAAAAAAATGGATGCCATCCCATTGATGCCCATGTATTTTAGACATTTTGCAAGGTGTGGCCAGACAATGACACATGCAAAGTGAAAAATCAGGAAAAATTTGAGAATTCCCCATCGAAGATTCTGGACACGTGCTATGTGTAATTTTAACTTCAATAGATCCCTATCACGTTTAAGACGTGAAGTTTAATTAGTGGAAACAAACAAGATCATGAGGCTGGTAAGATTGGCAGCCTCTACCAGCCTCTACACTGCATTTTACATTGTGTGCCACCGGGTCAGATTTCACGGCAAATCTGCTGGATTGCTTTATGGCACAAAACAGGAAGAGGGCGCTGTTCTTCCAGCACAAACGGAGCTAAAGCTGGAAGAGTTTCTTGCAATGACAGATGGTGGGAGGAGAGAAAGGCCGATGGAAAAATCCCTTCCAACATATTTATCCTCTTCAGTAAAGCCAAAGAGAAAACTTTGACCAGAGAAGCAACATCCTCTTTATGACAGGGAGCAACAGGGTTTATGGGGGAAAAACCTTTATTTTGGGGAATACTAGCACTAATAATACCACTGGTGTGAGATAGAGGCTACCAATCACCTCGACCATGGTTTACTGTAATTATACTAAGGTATCACAGTTAATTTGACAATGATGTATTGATGTCTAAAAATGCTACACATAGCACCTTTAAAGAAGACAGGATCCCTCATCGTCACATTCCCCTCCTCCTCTCAACAAACAGAATAATTAAACGGGCCTAATTCATTAAGGCGAGGCAGAACTCTCACCCGCAAACTTTCTCCGTCTTTTCTGCGCGCCGCGCGCCTCGCGGTGCCGAGAGAGATGTGAAGACACGGATTGACACGCCATTTCTCCCCCAAAGCCTTTCTCCTCAGACTGGCCAGATTAAGAGATTACCAGGCAAGGCGAGCGCTAAAGCTGGCTAATTCTCACCCAGGCACAGAGAGCTAAGGCGACCCAGAGCCCCATGGAGCCGCGCGCTCCTCAGAGCAGCTGTGTGATGGAGGGAGGGACGGAGCCGCTTCCCTCCCAGGGACCGGAGAAGAAAAGCTTCCCTCATACGACTTTCCCTCTTTGCCGCTGATAACTTTCTGTCAATTAGGCCTACTATACACCACCGCTGTTGGCTCACATACAGTCACACTTTTGCACACTCTGTTACACTCACTGTTACATATTGATATTTTTTTTTTTATAATTTTCTATAATACTCCACCGTTTCATAATACACAAATCTCACAATGTTTTTAGGCTTCTTGCTATGTATTTATCTGCTGCTTACAATTATACTACTGCTGCTGTTTTTGCACATCCTGTTAATGCTGGGGTCCATGCTTTTTGTGCACATTCAATACATTGATTGATTGATTTGATTGATTTAATTTAATTAATTTAAGTGTCATACACACAAGGTGCCCAGCCCACACGGACTTACATACAGTAACACAATCACTTAGTTACATGGGTGTACAACATAATAGGAAAAAAAGGAAAAAGATTCTGCAAAATATTTTTGCCTTTTTTTCCCCCATGCTTTAGAAATGAAGTAAGCAATATGGAAACTGCCCTTTCTAAAACATTTGTAATATGTCAAGTGTTGGAATTGTCAGTTGTGTATGTGGATATTTGCTCTATTCTTATTTATATTCTATCCTTTGATGTATCCTACTACTTCTTGCTGCTGCAACGAGCCAAATCCCCCTTCATTAAAGTTTAATTGAATCTAATCTCTATACTGATTTCCCATTATAATTTGGATCCTTAGTGATATTGTGATATCAGCCCTTAATAGCTCTTAATTGCCCTTGTATATTATGGCATGCTGATCCAGGTCCATCCCATATAGGAGTCAGTTCACACTGAGGAGTCCGATGGGCCGTCACCTCATAACGTCATCAGGAGCAGATGTGTTAACACTGTGTGTTCAACATGGCAGAAGACAGCCAGGGATTAGAGAGGTGAGCCCACCTACACTCACTTTACCCACCTTTTTATTTGCAGAATAGAGTTACCCACCTTTTTAGACTGATATAATGACATAAATTCATATAGTAGACATCATAGTAAGTATATCAAACTGATGCAAATAAATGAAGACAGAGTATTTAAAGGCAAAAACATACATTCATGCTTTTATCTAGTATAATTGATTATAGTTTAGATTGGTGGTTGCTTCCCTGGATGAAAAGTTTACTCACCTTGTTATTTCCACTTCGTCACTGTTGAAGACTCCAGAAACAGCAGCTGAGTGTTGAACTTTGACACCAAGCAGAGCCGAGTTTGACCCGCCTGTCAGTCCGGATATTGATGGTTCTGCAGGGTCGACATTTCACACTGACAGTCAACTTGAGTATTTCCAGGGTCTCTAATGGTGTGAAAGGGGGTATAATACTGTTATTCCTGAATGAATGAGTCAATGAATAAATGAATAAATGAATGAATGACCAACCAATCATCCAATGAGTCACACATCACTATTGACCAGTGAATAGTCAAAGAGGAAATGGCAGAAGAGTTTATTAATTTTAGTTGTTTTTTGTTTTCCTTTTTTTTTGGATGGAGTTCCAAGCTATCAACCAACTAAGCCAGCATTTTACAACAATATTTACTACTTCAATTGGACGGAGGTTGAAAATTGGCGGAAAACAAAAGGGAGACAATGAGGCATGGGCGTTTGCCACAGGAACAAGATTTCCCAACAGTGTTCCATCAGCCTCACTATCACAAACACATGGCCATTCATCTTAAGTTTCTGTGCACTTTGGAGACCAAAAGCAAGCAAACGCCATCCATCTCAGTACATCTATGGTAAACAAGAGGAAAAGGAGTGAAAGAGAGAAAAGGGAGAGAGAGAGGAATAAAGACAGAGGAAGAGAGGGGGCATGATTTGGGCGCGTGCTCTCCAGTGGGCAGAGGACAATGCAGAGCTGGCAGAGTCGCTGCCTCGTGCCAGAGGGAATAGAGTGCCACATGGTGCCCCTTATGAGCAGGGCCAGCCTAGAGGGGGATGTGGGCCACAATGCATGTATGTGTGTGTGTGTGTGTGTGTGTGTGTGTGTGTGTGTGTGTGCACGTGTCTGCTTTTGTGCAGGCGCGTGTAAGTACATGTGTATGTGTGACCGTACATGCCGTACGCGAGTAACTGATTGTGCGCGCTTAGAAAGGACGGCGGGAAAGGTGTATCTGTGTGTTTTTGTGTGCAATGTATGTATATTCATGTGTGCGTGCGTGTGTGAGTGTGAAAGTGGGTGGGGGGGGGGGGGGGGGGGGGGGAGTCCCAGTTCCCGTTTGCATCTTAAATTCCTCAACATCTGTTCAACCCTTCTCTGTAGTAGCAGTGGGTTGTGATGTCTGTGTGTACGTGCGCACGTGTGTGCATGTATGCTTGTGTGTGTCTGCGTATTTGGGGTGGTGGTGGGGGGGGGGGGGTATTTGTGTGTGTGTGTGTGTGTGTGCGTGTTTGTGTCTGTCTGCATATGTGCATGCTCTGCTGAAGGTGCTGGTTGTTACCCGCACCTTAATTAGAAGGAGACAGAGACTCATTTTCAACAATACTTGCAGGTAATGTGAAGCGCTCCCATTGAATACAAAGAGCCCCATTCACCTCCACTGCAGCACCGAGGACCGTGACCCACATTACATCCACGTCTCACGTTCATTACCTTCCATCAAACCCGTAACGCCCGGTGCAGATCGCACAGTTGGAACCCTAACAACACTGAAATATCCCCTTCATTGAAAACTGTGGAAATGACTGGCGACTGGGGCTCAAGCAGGCCGGTATATAACCCAACTAGGCCAACCTGAACGGCCCAAGAGTGTTTCTTAGCTTGCGTGGGTATGCCTGAATGCATTTAGCACCGTCTCCTAGCAAAGATGTGCGGCAGTCAGTGAGAGATGTGGGTGAGCATCAGTGTGCCATGTGCATGTATGAATGTGGAACGACAAAGATTTTGAAATGAAATATTTAGGTCCCGTGTGCGATCTCCTGGGTGAGAGCGACAAGAGTTTCAAAGCCGATGCGACGCACAGACCTACAGCTCTGGGGCCCGTCTGCATCCACGCCGAGGTAGATACGTGCACGCGAACGTGCACACACATCCGCGACCTCGTACAGAGACACAATGCATTCAGCAACCCTCACTAACCCAGTGCCAATCCCTGGCCAGTCTTATGCCACCTAAATGCCAAGCTTGCCAAACTTATGTCACTTCAGAGCAGACCCTGTGTCAACTCCTCACAGTACATATGCCAACCCTATGCCCTCCACATGCAACCTCATGCCACATCGGTGGCAATCCTCAGACAACAATATGCCAACGGAGGACCTCTGCCTGGCCAAGTGTGCAAATCCCTCAGCGCAGACACCCAGCGACATTGTATGGAACTGGAAAAGTCAAAGTCACTAGTGAATTAGGGTTCAAAGACAAAATCTGTCGTTTGGTTCTTCTTCAGTGGATGCAATTAGCAGCGAAATCCTGCTCCCAAACCCCGCTTAAGCTCTAATCTCAGAGTCTGTGGGTTTCTCCAGTCTCTCTGTCTTCCAGCCTGTCTCCCACCAAAGCCCCTCACCTCTGTCTCTCTCTCTGTCTCTCTCTCTGTGTCTCTCTCTCTCTCTCTCCTGATGCCTGCTGGCACTTTGGGAGCAGTGCCCCTCCAATCCCTGTGCCCCCTCCTCCCCATCCCCCCTCACCCCCCCTCCACCCCTCCCTCCCCCCCCACACCCCCTCCCTCCCCCTCCTCTGGATGCCAGCCGACGGCCCTCACAGTGTGGCACGCCATCTGCTGCCGCCCGCCCGGCACCCACCCAACCCCTCCTCCCCCTCCCCCACCTTGCCCCCCCCCCCCCGTTTCTGCCCCCCCCACCCTACCACCCCTCCCATCACCCCCCCTGCAGACAGCAGCTACCCACAATCCCCCTCTGCCTCAGCCGCGCGGCGCATAGAACAGGAGGCTTTCGCACAGATCACTTCACCCCCGATGCCCCCGCCAGAAAGGAGGAAGCTGGAAGGAGGGGGGGGGGGGGGGGGGGGGGGGGGGGGGGGGGGGGGGGGGTAGCAGACAACATAGTCAAGCTTTTAGTCCTGCATGTAAGTAAATACAACACACACACACATATGGTTAAAATGTACTACTTTTAACATCTACTATTTTTATGGTTTCCTGGTTAACATGCATGCACACTCACAAGTTACATCCTCACATACACACACACACACACACACATAAACACACACATGTACATACACATGCACACATACACACACACTCTATATTACTTTTAGTTCATGTATACACGCTCACAACTCTCCCTCTATCTTTCTCTCTCTCTCTCTCTCTCTCTCTCACACACACACACTTGTACTACTTTACTATATTTTTTGTGCAGTCACAACTTACATTTTCTCTCTCTCTCTCTTCCTCTCACACACACATAAACACACTACTTTATTTTTATTGAACACGCAAAACGACCCCGTGCCAAAAGGGTAGCAGACATGACTACGAATCGCAAGCCCCTCTAAGGATACACACACATGCTGCTGTTGGGGATCTGATGGCGGCTTTGTGGGCAGAGCCCTCTGATCTGATCACCGTTTAGC